>NC_084613.1:34402979-34420479 GCF_033978795.1 Nerophis ophidion
CGATCTATACCAAAACAAGTAATCACGGTAATATTGCATAGTAACTCTAGACATGTAAGGCTCAGTCAAAATTTAACCACCAAGTGAAGAGGCCACAAAACCAGCCTTCCCTGATTAGTCCACACGCATGTCAGTGGGCCAGCAGGCTGGAGGATAGAGGCCGGCCACAGTGAAAAGACCATTGTAAGCAGGCCCATTGACATGTATATCATCGCTTCAAAGTGTGGAGGGCAGCACGGGGGCCACGCAAATAGACCTCAAGGGTTGAGAGTGAATGTGAAAGGAGGAGCCGAAGGAGGAAAAAGTGAGTGCAGGTTAGATGAATGGGGTGTAGATGGGTTTGGGACATGCACTCAGGGGGAGTCAGGCGCATTTGAAAAGGTACAGATGAGTAAGGCAGATTATGTATGGTAACGGGGGGTATTGTCAGCACTGACCAGCAGCTATTAGCTGCACATTCTATTCCATTCCATCAGTGTAGTATTCTGAGGGCATTCAATTGATGGCTACGGCATTCTTCCGTTACACTAAAGGCAAAACATCTTCTCAGAAAGAAAAATGAACAGTCTAGTTTGATTGACTGAATGCCCTGAGACGTCAGTGTAGTAGTCAATGATGGCGGTAACGCAGTTTTCGTGCCTTATTACGCAATAAAATTAGAAAGAAAGCACATTTACGGAAGTCTGCGCATTTTTTTTTTTTTTTACCGGCTGTGCCTTCTCTGGTTTGCTTGTTTTTTTTTTTTTAATCGAGTAACGCTTTCCGCTTGTGTTTTGTTTTGTTTATATTTGCCGCTGTTGTGAATGCCTGGCAAAAAAGGATTTCCTTCGTGGGAGCGTGCACTGCTCGCTAAAGCTGCATTGCTTGGTTTCGCCTGTCCACAGCGGATTACTAAGTGTGAGACAATCACTTTATCTTTGTGGTTATTGTAACGCTACGTGTTTGACATTATTTAAGCTTTTATCATGTCCGAAAAATGACAGTTTTTCTTTTCTGTGGTATTAATGAGATTTAAAGGACTTTTGTTAATCCGCTGTTGATGTGTAAAAACCTCTTTCTTGTTTGGAAGATACATACAATTGTAACTGTTATTTCCTCGTGCACATAATAAATATTTATAAAGTGTTTGATTGTATTCATTTATATAACATTTTCACTGAATGTAGAAATGTAATATTGCCTGACAAAAATTGATTCAATGTAGTATTTTGATATTTAAACATTGCATATTTACACACGCATACCTTACCAGAATAACCTTATGAGCGTTAGATATAGGGCTGGGCGATGTGGACGAAAAACCATCTTGATATATTTTTACTAAAACTCGATAATCAATACATATCTCGATATATTTTCTGGTGAAAGTATACATATAAATATATTCATTTTTGAGCGAGATTCACTGAAATTGAACTGAATGACAACTGCACTGTAAACAGTCAGTGGCACTTTTATTAACCCAAATAGCCAAGATGGGTATTAACAGCACAGGAAAAAAAACTGTTTAAGTAGCACACAATTACATAACATTAATAAAATAGAAACATATTATTTCTACGTAAAATAAATAACGTAGCTGTGCAAATAATACAAAATGTATCAAACTCAGATAAAAAATACATTTGCAGGCAGGCACTTTTTAATTCCCTGTCGACAATGTAATGGACTGTCACACACGTACGGTTCTGTGGTCCTACTAGACCACGTGTCTATGGTAAGTGCTAAGTAAGTGACTTGACTTAATTGTGCGGCTATGATCACTTCGGCATACATTTTTGGCAGAATTTCTCGTGCGAAATATGCGCGACTTGGCAACTCGAGAACAGTTTAGATTTGGGCTTACATGGTAAATAACTCAAATGAATGTTTTATCCAGAAGCATACCGTTGACCAAATGTGGCCAAGCAGACACATTGGCGGTTTCCTGGACGTCGTCTACATCGCTAAAAGAAAAATATAAGGAATGGAATCCCTCTGCCATCTTTCAGTATTATTTTTTAATACATAAATCGCCCGCCTGAAAATTCCCTCTTCTCTTCTCCGACTCTTTCATCATCATTTGGGATGTCTGTTGTGATTTCTCTTCCTCGGTCGATGACCCGCCCTATCTTGCCTCTGATTGGCCTGTCCGTAATGTTTTGCTCTAATCTTAACCAATCGTGACTCATCATAGTAAACAACCAACCAATCATGGCTGTTCTTATACAAGCAAGCATGTCTTGGAAGGAGGAATGGGAGGGGTTTAGTAGCCCATGGAGTGTTGAGAGGGAGTGGGAAGCGGGGGAGAACAGGGAACACAACAAATAAGCGGTGTTTGGTGCTATATCTTACAAACTTGATATATTGCCCTGCCCTAATTACATATATATATATATATATCAAAATCAAGTACCCACTGTTCTGTTGACCTGTTGAAATATCCTTCAGATCAATTATTGGCAGCAGCAAAGTGGTCGTTTGGGTAGATTAAGCTCTAAAAAGGGTATTTCAACGAGTAAAAGTACAGTAGATACTTTTCACATATGTTGATTTTATTGATTTTGATATCTGTAATGCCCATAAGGGTATTCTAGTAAAATATGCAGGGATGATATATGTCAGTGGTCCTTGTCCGCCAGAGAACTTTGATTTTGGGGCGGCATCCATGAAGTAATGAATAAAGTGAATGAATGTTTATAACTGAATAAATTTATACATGCATAAAAATGTGTTTCTTTTGTATTTTTTTTTTTATGAACTAAGTAAAGTTTATGACAACCTTTTTCCAAAACAATTTAGAATGTGAGATATGACAGGATAATGAATAGTATACATTTTTCATTTGTTTTCAAAACAGTTACAAAAAAGAAGGACCCCAAAAATGTACTGTGTGACCCCATTTTTATGACTTGTTGGGGTCCCTGGAACCCCATTTTGAAAAATCCTAGCGCCAACACTGGTAGTATTGATCATCCTGGGGTTGATGGTACTAATATTGATTCTAATCTACTGTTTATGTTAATTTTGCACCATCACAGGCGCAAGTAGTCTACAAACCAAAGAATTGGCGGTTTAAACCCACCATCTACCGCCCCAGTTACTGTTGTTGTGCTTCTGAGAAAGACTTCACCCACATCACCACACACTTTTCAGTATGTGTTTGTGTATCACTGTGAGTTGAGAAACATGCCATTTGCACAGACAATTGACTTCCACTGGAATGCAGCATGACAGTCAAGTTGCACAAGTTTTCATCTGACAATATGTTTATCATTATGCTTTTAGTTTGGGTTGCAGTACATTGCACAGTAAACCTAAACACCTAGTGTGTATGTGACAATCATTGGTACTTTGACTTACATATGTGTCACATGATTAAAGACAAGGACTAAATTAGTCCAATTTCTCAAATAGTTAGTCTCTATATAAACCTCCTACAGCCAATTGAAACACCTACTGTAAGTCCGACTGTGTTCAGTTTTTGAAAAGCCGGACTAACACACCTGGATTATGCGATTGAAAACCAGATAACTCGAGGGGCTTTGTGTGGCCGAAGAGGACCCTTCGTATCGCGCATGTACCAGTCTTAATGCACAGGATGTAACCCGGAAGCAGATACCATACAACAAAAACTTAGACACAATTGTAATAAAGAAGATACTGTTTTGTTTTTTTCACAATTTAAAAGAACAGAACATTTTAAAGTGCATCAAAGACAGGAACAATTTATTTAAAAAGGTAGCAAAAGAAATGGAAAATGTCAGCTTAATTTGGACTCCCAAACAAAATGCGAATGCGATTAAAAAGAATCAAGCAGGTATATTAAAGGTGAATAATAAAACGTACACAAACCTCTTTATATTTCATTTGTGCAATCCAAACTGATTAACAAAACTTTTGTATTCCACATACGGCTGGGCGATATAGCGATATACTCGATATATATAGGGACGGCGTGGCGCAGTGGGAGAGTGGCCGTGCGCAACCCGAGGGTCACTGGTTCAAATCCCACCTAGAACCAACCTCGTCACGTCCGTTGTGTCCTGAGCAAGACACTTCACCCTTGCTCCTGATGGGTTCTGGTTGGCGCCTTGCATGGCAGCTCCCTCCATCAGTGTGTGAATGTGTGTGTGAATGGGTAAATGTGGAAGTAGTGTCAAAGCGCTTTGAGTACCTTGAAGGTAGAAAAGCGCTATACAAGTACAACCCATTTATACAAGTACAACCCATATCGCAGGTTTGTCTCTGTGCGATATATAAAATGGCATAATCGTATTTTAGCTGCGGGCATTACACTGCAGGCGTTTCGCTCTCTTTCTTGCCTCTACTTCTCACAGAGAGAGATAAAACAAGCGCACGTTCTTACCTACGTCACATATGTATACACCCTTGCGGAGCAGAGAGGTAGCGGCATGGGTAACGTTAGCTATGGTGCGCGTGGTGATACGAGAGAAAGAAGGTGCGAATATGGTAACAAATGAAGTAAGAATTAATTCCCAAGACATCATCTGGCGGTGGTTTGGCTTCAAGCGGAAATATGTCGAACAGACAACCGTAATATGTCAACTGTGGGGCAAAAGCGTGGCTACCAAAAGTAGCATTACTGCTAACATGTAGCATCATTTCAAAAGTCACCCACTAGATAATGAAGAGTTTTTGAAACTCCACAGGTCAACATCTCCATTTGGTGCCACACCCATAAAATGCCAAAGCAACCATTTCCAGATCAACACCGCATGAAAAAAAACAGTCAACAACAGAAGGAGATAACGTCCGCAGTAACCTACCACATAGCGCGAAGGACGTACACTATTTGATTTCCTATTATGCAGTTTTTTTACAATTATTGAAATATATTGTCTGACATCATGCACAAAAGTGCACTTTATTTGTTTTAAACTATTGTAGTGGCGTTCTGTACAAAAAGTGTACATTAATTTTGTGTTGTTATATGTCATCTTAGTGACATAAGGCACGAAAGTGCACTCATAGCTTGTTTTAAAATGTCTCTGACAATCTTGTACTTTCTGTTTTGAAACAACATGAATGTTTGTGCCACTGCTTAATAACTGTTTAATTGATACATTTTTGGTCAATTGACTTAGTTGTGATTTCCCTCTCTGCATAAAAGTTTAAAATGAGCATATATTAATGCAGTATGAACAAGAATGTTTTAATGTAGACACATGGAATCATCATACTGCTGTGATTATATGCATTAAGTGTTCATCCAAGGCTAAGGCAAAATATCGAGATATATATTGTGTATCGTGACATGGCCTAAAAATTTTGAGATATTAATAAAAGGCCATATCGCCCAGCCCTAATTCCACACAACTGATAAGATAGTCCAGAACATCTGGAAGAGTATCAGTCGGGGCACAAAGTATTTTTCTTCGGATTTAAAACTACTTCCATCAATCCACAGAGCCATTAGTTAACTCAGAGACATTCAAAAGTTTTGTTTCCATGATCTCTATCCAAAAATTCCTTCGAAAAAACAATTTCATTAGTCTTTCTTTGATATGAATTAAGAAAATATAATATTATTATACTTTTTTTTACGTTGAAATTACCAAACAACGCTTATTTTTTGTGTTCCTTGTTCTCTCCCGCTTCCCACTCCCTCGCAAGACTCCATGGGCTATTAAACCCCTCCCCTTCCTCCTTCTAAGACATGCTTTCCCTCTCTCACCCACTGCACTGACCCACAACAACAACACACAAGTAAATATGGAGTCTGACTGTGGCACCAGTGACCTATGTTTTCCTGTAATTAGTATGGTTTTTGATAATCCATTCCAGTTCAGAGCTGCAGTGGTAAAAATATAAGTTTCCCAATAAAACTAATTAACTTAAAATCAAAGCTACGTAGCTTAACTATATTTCCCAGTAGCTTGGCAGTACCTTTGCTACTTTTTTAACAAGTAGCAATTTCCGTAGCTTAGCTATTTTTAGACCCATGTAGCGGTTAGCTAAGATACATGCCCCAAAAGATGAGATGGAGAAGGGAAAGCGATAACTGGACTAGGTCATCAAACCAGGAAGAGAAATCTCAACAAACATCCTAAATGACGACGAGAGAGTCGGAGAAGAAAGGAGGGAATTTTCAAGCGGGCAATTTATATATTAAAAAACACTGGTGGAAGTTGGCAGAGGGATTCGCTTCCTTAGATTTTTCTTTTAGCGATGTAGACGATGTCCAGGAAACCCACAATGTATCTACTTGGCCACATTTGGACAAATGTATGCATCTAAATAAACCATTCATTTGAGTTGTTTATCATGTAAGCCCAAAACAAAACTGCTCTCGGTATGAAAGATGTGGAATACACATTTAAGAACACATATGATTGTGGCAGACGTGATGACTTTTGCTACAGTATAGACTGTCTTAATTTCATTGTCATTGGTGTTATACAATAAGACAGCAGCTGGCATTTTGTTCATTATTTGTATTGTTAATATTTTGACATTGAGTAGTTGAATCATTCTGAAACAAACAGGAAGATCATAGTCGCTCAATTAAATCAAGTCACTTACTTGGCGCTGACCACAGACATGTGGTCTAGTAGGACCAGAGAACCGTACGTGTGTGACAGTCCATTACATTGTCGGCTGGGAATTAAAAAGGGCCTGCCCGCAAATTTATTTTTTATCTAAGTTAGATACCTTTTGTGTTATTTGCACAGTTATGTTATTTATTTTATGTAGAAAAAATATTTTTCTATTTTATGTATACATTCTTTGTTTTTCTATTTTATTTATGTTTTGTAATTATGTGCTACTTAAACAGTTTATTTTATGTGCTGTAAATACCCATCTTGACTGACTGGGTTAATAAAAGTGACACTGACTGTTCACAGGAAAGTTGTCATTCAGTTCCATTTCAGGGAATCTCGCTCCAAAATAAATGTACTTGTATAAATATTTTCTACGGAAAATATATTGAGTTATATATCGCATATCAAATTTAAGTAAAAATATCCATCCATCATCCATCTTCTTCCGCTTATCCGAGGTCGGGTCGCGGGGGCAGCAGCCTAAGCGGGGAAGTCAAGACTTCCCTCTCCCCAGCCACTTCGTCTAGCTCTTCCGGGGGGTTCCCGAGGGGTTCCCAGGCCAGCCGGGAGACATAGTCTTCCCAACGTGTCCTGGGTCTTCCCCATGGCCTCCTACCGGTTGGACGTGCCCTAAACACCTCCCTAGGGAGGCGTTCGGGTGGCATCCTGACCAGATGCCCGAGCCATCTCATTTGGCTCCTCTCGATGTGGAGGAGCAGCGGCTTTACTTTGAGCTCCTCTCGGATGGCAGAGCTTCTCACCCTATCTCTAAGGGAGAGCCCCGCCACCCGGCGGAGGAAACTAATTTTGGCCGCTTGTACCAGTGATCTTATCCTTTCGGTCATGACCCAAACCTCATGACCATAGGTTAGGATTGGGATCGTACATCGACCGGTAAATTGAGAGCTTTGCCTTCTGGCTCAACTCCTTCTTCACCACAACGGATCGGTTCAACGTCCGCATTACTGAAGACGCCGCACCGATCCGCCTGTCGATCTCACGATCCACCCTACCCCCACTCGTGAACAAGACTCCAAGGTACTTGGACTCCTCCACTTGGGGCAGGGTCTCCTCCCCAACCCGGGGATGGCACTCCACCGTTTTAAGGGCGAGAACCTTGGACTCGGACTTGGAGGTGCTGATTCTCATTCCGGTCGCTTCACACTCGGCTGCGAACCGATCCAGTGAGAGCTGAAGATCCCGGCCAAATGAAGCCATCAGGACCACATCATCTGCAAAAAGCAGAGACCTAATCCCGCGGCCACCAAACTGGAACCCCTCAATGCCTTGACTGCTCCGAGAAATTTTGTCCATAAAAGTTATGAACAGAATCGGTGACAAAGGACAGCCTTGGCGGATTACAACCCTTACTGGAAACGGGTCCGACTTACTGCCAGCAATCCGGACCAAGCTCTGACACTGATCAAACAGGGAGCGGACAGCCACAATAAGACAGTCCGATACCCCATACTATCTGAGCACTCCCCACAGGACTTCCCGAGGGACACGTCGAATGCCTTCTCCAAGTCCACAAAGCACATGTAGACTGGTTGGGTAAACTCCCATGCACCCTCAAGAACCCTGCCGAGAGTATAGAGCTGGTCCAGAGTTCCACGAACAGGACAAAAACCACACTGATCCTCCTAAATCCGAGGTTTGACTATCCGGCGTAGCCTCCTCTCCAGTACACCTGAATAAACCTTACCGGGAAGGCTGAGGAGTGTGATCCCACGATAGTTGGAACACACCCTACGTTGCCCCTTCTTAAAGAGAGGGACCACCACCCCGGTCTGCCAATCCAGAGGTACCGCCCCCGATGTCCACGCGATGCTGCAGAGTCTTGTCAACCAAGACAGCCGCACAGCATCCAGAGCCTTAAGGAACTCCAGGCGGATCTCATGCCGCCGAGGAGCTTTTGAACTACCTCAGCCCCAGAAATAGGGGAGCCCCGGCACCGCTTCCTCATAGGAGGACGTGTTGGTGGGATTGAGGAGGTCTTAGAAGTATTCCTTCCACCGATCCACAACATCCGCAGTCGAAGTCAGCAGAACACCATCCGCACCATATATGGTGTTGACAGTGCACTGCTTTCCCTTCCTGAGGCGGCGTATGGTGGTCCAGAATCGCTTCAAAGCCGTCCGGAAGTCGTTTTCCATGACTTCCCCGAACTTCTTCCACGTCCAAGTTTTTGCCTCCGCGACCGCTAAAGCTGCACACCGCTTGGCCCGTCGGTACCCGTCCACTGCCTCCGGAGTCCTATGAGCCGAAAGAACACGACAGGAGTCCTTCTTCAGCTTGATGGCATCCCTCACTGCTGGTGTCCACCAACGGGTTCTGGGATTACCGCCACGACAGGCACAAACAACCTTGCGGCCACAGCTCCAATCAGCCGCCTCGACAATAGAGGTGCGGAACATAATCCACTCGGACTCAATGTCCCGCACCTCCCTTGTGACATGTTCAAAATTCTTCCGGAGGTGGGAATTGAAACTCTCTCTGACTGTAAACTCTGCCAGACGTTCCCACCAGACCATCACAATGCGCTTGGGCCTGCCAGGTCGGTCCGGCATCCTCCCCCACCATCGCAGCCAACTCACCACCAGGTGGTGATCGGTAGAAAGCTCCGCCCCTCTCTTCATCAGAGTGTCCAAAACATGAGGCTGCAAATCCGATGACACAACTACAAAGTCGATCATGGAACTGCGGCCTAGGGTGTCCTGGTGCCAAGTGCACATATGGCCACACTTATGTTTGAACATGGTGTTATGGACAATCCGTGACGAGCAATAACAAACACCACTCGGGTTTAAATCCGGGGGGCCATTCTTCCCAATCACGTTTCTCCAGGTTTCATGTCGTTGCGAACATGAGCGGGGTGTATAATATAGCCAAGAGTCATGGATGCATTGGAATTCTGGGTAATTCTTATGTTGCGTTTATAATGTGTTACAGAGCCAATGAAATGTGTTTGTTATTCTTGTTTGGTTAGGGTTCACAGAGTGTGGCGCATATTAGTAAGAGTGTTAAAGTGGTTTTATATCACAACCATCAGTGTGTTCTGTATGGCTGTGGAACAAGACCCCTGGTTTACACATAGTACAAGCAAGAAAAAACTCCCCTGCCATTTTGAAAATGACGGCAAATTCGTGACGTCACGAGTGACGTCACAAATTTGACCCGGCGCTTTCAAATTTGGGGAGCGAGTTTTACCTGGCAGTAATTCCAGGCAGGCGCATATTACATGCCCGGCGGCTATTCAAAGAAATACGGTACATTATATATATATATATATATATATATATATATATATATATATATATAAAATATTGAGATTTATTTTTTCGGCCATATTGCCTAGCCCTACTTTTGAGCTGCGTCCATCCCAATACATTAATGGTAGTAGCGTCTTAGTAGTAGTGTCATGGTAGTAGTGTCATGTACGTAACGCAATCTAAGATAATTAATTGATACTGTCTGCTATTTAACATCAGCGTAGCTATTTAGAAACCTTATATTTGTAATATGTTTCAATATTACAACAGACATCACATTAAACAAATTGTAAGGACCCATAGATCCTAGTGTGATGTCATCGGTCAAACGGAAAAGCAATAATTAATAGCCACTAAAAGAAATTAAGCGCCCCAAGTGTTTAAAAGGCGCATGGTGTATGACCAATAGCTGCATTAGAGAGTTTAAAATGAACACCTGGACTTCACATGTGGCTGTAGAAATACAAAAAAATTAATTACTTGAGAAATCAGACTAATGTGGTGCATGGAAACATAGTAAGAGATCCAGTGTGATTGCAACCAGATCAAGTCCACAGTCTGTGACGTTACACCTCTGAAAGGAGGACTCACATCTTGCCAATCACATCCACTCAGTTTAATCTTTGGCTGACCTCCTACTGCCTTCTCTTACATGTCACCCATGTTACAGCTGCCTGCACTCCAAACAGACTGGCTGAAGTGAAAGTCAGACCACTGACACTTTCCGAGCAGAGGATTGTCTTTTCTGTTGCAAAGAGCACCTGGTGTGGATTACTGAATGTAATAGTGTATCCACATATCATTGACCTCTGTTACATAATCAGTTAATATATAATTAGAATACGCCAATATATATGTTACATAATCAGTTAATTGGAATGCGCCACCCAAGGGTCCATGGTTCAATCCCCACCTAGTACTAACCTCGTCACGTCCGTTGTGTCCTGAGCAAGACACTTCATCCTTGCTCCTGATGGGTGCTGGTTAGCGCCTTGCATGGCAGCTCCCTCCATCAGTGTGTGAATGTGTGTGTGAATGGGGAAGTAGTGTCAAAGCGCTTTGAGTACCTTGAAGGTAGAAAAGCGCTATACAAGTACAACCCATTTATCATTTATTATTTATCTTTGTGATGTGAAATCACTATGTAACGCAGTCAAGTCCAGACTTTCTATTAAGCACATTTCATCATGCAATGGCAAGTCATCCAAGAAACAACTGGGTAGCGCGTGTGTTAATCCATGCTTAACACCTCGTGAGTAAACACCCAGTGTGCAGTCAATCCCCAGAAGTGATCCAATTAGGTAAACCACCAATTGAGCTAGACAAGGACAGAATGTCTGGACCGACACAATCCTACGCTGCCTCGTCTCGTAACGTGTTATCGGGAACCCTATGAACTTTAACTCTCTTATGATCATCAAACTAAGTTCACAGTGTTTGTGTCTTGTGTCTGGAGGCGCGTTTAACTACATAATGCAACATCAAATTATGGCGAGACTGTAATGTGCAAAGCGATTCAACTAAGAAGAGGAAAAAACACCTAAAATGTCATGTCTTCCTGCAGATCTCACCTGTCTTCTCTCCCGGCGGGACAGACTGTGTCCGTTCAATACTTGCCACAGCATGCGCCCAGCAATGGTGGTGTCAACAAACAGCAGCCTGAAACCGTGGTAGTAGTGTTTGATTTCATCCACAACCCTCTGTTGCAGCGTCCGCCTGACGGGCTCAACATCCGTAGTCGGGCTGTACACCGGCCCTCCTTCCTCCAGTTTTTTTTTATCCTTTAGTGACCGCAGCGACTTTTCCACCTTGGAGTCGTCCCACCTTCCCTGTGAGGTATGTATCCACCTGAGGCTCCCAGGGACGTCCTGCCGCCATGAACTTGCAGAAATGGCAGGGTATGGGGAAGGAGAGGCCACGAGTGGAAAATTGCAGACGAGGCGCTGTGTGTTCGAGGTCCGGGATGGGCCAACGTTTTTATCGGACCGGAGGAGGGATGGTCCGAATTGAGAAGGCTGGGCCAAGCTGACTAGTCGGAACCCGTCATGTCTAGGAAGAAAAAACAAATGAGACCTTCAGAAACAACAAAAGCTATAGTTTGTGTTTTTTTTGGTCTTTTAAAGGTGATTCATTAAACAAATACAGTAGTACCTCGGTTTTCCTTGTCCCCTCGGTTTATGATCAACATTTTTACCCAATTTTTTGCATACCGTCTCTATTATTGCACAGCAAACATTGCAGATGACAAGGGTATCAAAGAATGTTTCAAATGCCAGAGGTACAGGCGACGTAAAAAACAAATTGCGGAATTAAAAAATGTCAGCTACAGTTAAGAGATTTGACCATTTCTAAGATGCTTTGGAAGGCATTTCTTACATAGAAATTCTGTACAAATGCCATTTAAAGAACATAGCCCTAAGGCTAGTGTTTTCATGTATGAAAATATCAATTTGAAGTTCCAAAAAAACTACTACTATGTGGCTAGAATTCCTCTACATAAAGAATGTCTGGGATTACTGAAATGCAACTGTTTAAAAAAGGAATGTATGAATTACTATTGAATTAAAGAAAACTTGTAATAAAGTACTGAGGGGCCCCCTGTCCATCATTGCCAAAAACAGTCTTCAATAAAAAGTAAAGGTGATGTTAAATGTTCATTTATAGACTTCATTCGTCATTTATATGTGTTTCACATTGTTTTCTGCATCTAAAACTATAATTATTCCCTCTAAAATGTGTTTATTGGTCATAGTCTGGGTATTTGGACCAGATTAATTAGATTCACATTATTTCTTATCGGGGAAAAAATGGATGTACGGTTCGGTTTTCGTCTAACCTTTTGAAATGAAATGAAAACCGAGGTACCACTGGAAAAAAACATTTAATAAGGTCAAACATTTTGTGGATACATTTCTTATTCAGTTTCCTTGGCTCACCTTTGACGGGATAGATTTAACGCAATGCAGTTAAAACAGGCAGTGTCTTTTATTTTCCCTGCAAGGAAGCAAAGTATTGATTACATGGCGACAAATACTGCATTCCTCAGGAAAAAAGAGACATTATGAACTTCACATGCAAAGCAAATAAAAAAATATATAGTATATTACTGTATGTGTATATACAAGAGTTGGGCGATACGTCCTTTTATTAATATATCGATATTTTTAGGCCATGTCACGAAACACGATTATATATATATATATATATATATATATATATATATATATATATATATATATATATATATACATATATTTATATATATATACATATATCTCGATATTTTGACTTAGCCTTGAATGAACACTTATATAATAACACCAGTATGATGATTCTATGTGTCTACATTAAAACATTCTTGTTCATACTGCATTAATATATGCTCATTTTAAACTTTCATGCAGAGAGGGAAATCACAACTTAACCAAAACTGTATTAATTAAACAGTTAAGCAGTGGCACAAACATTGATTTCGTTTCCAAAACGGAGAGTACAAGATTGTCAGAGACATTTTAAAACAAGCTATTAGTGCACTAAGATGACATATCAATCAATCAATCAATGTTTACTTATATAGCCCTAAATCACTAGTGTCTCAAAGGGCTGCACAAACCACCACGACATCCTCGGTAGGCCCACATAAGGGCAAGGAAAACTCACACCCAGTGGAACATCGGTGACAATAATGACCCAGTGGGACGTCGGTGACAATGATGACTATGAGAACCTTAGAGAGGAGGAAAGCAATGGATGTCGAGCGGGTCTAACATGATACTGTGAAAGTTCAATCCACAATGGATCCAACACAGTCGCGAGAGTCCAGTCCAAAGCGGATCCAACACAGCAGCGAGAGTCCCGTTCACAGCGGAGCCAGCAGGAAACCATCCCAAGCGGAGGCGGATCAGCATCGCAGAGATGTCCCCAGCCGATACACAGGCAAGCAGTACATGGCCACCGGATCGGACTGGACCCCCTCCACAAGGGAGAGTGGGACATAGAAGAAAAAGAAAAGAAACGGCAGATCAACTGGTCTAAAAAGGGAGTCTATTTAAAGGCTAGAGTATACAAATGAGTTTTAAGGTGAGACTTAAATGCTTCTACTGAGGTGGCATCTCGAACTGTTACCGGGAGGGCATTCCAGAGTACTGGAGCCCGAACGGAAAACGCTCTATAGCCCGCAGACTTTTTTTGGGCTTTGGGAATCACTAACAAGCCGGAGTCCTTTGAACGCAGATTTCTTGCCGGGACATCAAAACGACACTAAATTAAAGTGCACTTTTTGTACAGAACGCCACTATAATGTTTTAAAACTAATAAAGTGCACTTTTGTGCATGATGTCACACAAGATCTTTCAACAACTGTCAAATAAAAATTAGCTGCATAATAGGAATCAAATAGTGTATGTCCTTCGCTATGTAGTAGGTTACTGTGGACGTTAACTCCTTCTGTTGTGAACTATTTTTTTCATACGCCGTTGATCTGGAAATGGTTGTTTTGGCATTTTGTGGGTGTGGCACCTGCCTAGATGTTGACATGCGGAGTTTCAAGCACTCTTCATTCTCTAGCGGGTGACTTTTCAAATTATGCTACAAATTAGCTTCAATGCTACATTTGTAGCAACACTTTTGCCGCATACTTGACATTATGGTTGTCTGTTTAACATCTTGCCTCTTGAAGCCAAACCACCGCCAGACGATGGACACCCTACTGTTTTTCTTGGGAATTAATTGTTCTTCCTTCATTTGTTACCAGATTCGCACCTTCTTTCTTTTGTATTACCACTCGCTCCGCTAGCATCACAGATACAGCCTCAAAAGGCGTATTCCCATGGTCAAGCCACTCCTGAACTCTAGACAACGGAAGTTCCCTCAGTCAGCAATGGTTTGGGGAGCCATGTCAGCTGCTGGTTTTGGACCACTATGTTTCATCAAGTCCAGAGTCAATGCAGCTGCGTACATGCTTCCATCTGTTGTAAAGCTCTATGGAGATGATTATTTAATTTTCCAGCATGATCTGGCACCTGCTTACAGTGCCAAAACCAGCAGTAAGTGGTGTACTGACCATGGCATTACTGTTCTCCATTGGCCTGCCAACTCCCCTGACCTAAACCCCATAGAGAATTTGTGGGATATTGTGAAGAAGAAACTGAAAGACACGAGACCCAGAAATGCAAATGAGCTGAAGGCCGCTATTGAAGCATCCTGGGCATCCATAACACCTCAGCAATGCCACAGTCCAATTGCCTCCATGCCACGCCGCATTGATGCAGTAATCCGTGCAAAAGGATTCCCAACCAAGTACTGAGTGCATTAATTTACATTTTTAAATGTTTGATTTTGTTTTGCTGTTATAAATCTTTTTTTACTTGGTCTGAGGAAATATTCTAATTTTTTGAGATAGGATTTTTTTGAGTTTTCTTAAGCTGTATGCCATAATCAGCAATATTAAAATAATACAAGAGTTGCAATATTTCAGTTGATGTGTAATGAATCCAGAATGTATGACATTTTCATGTTTTTAGTTGCATTGCAGAAAATAAAGGACTTTATCACAATATTCTAATTTTCTGAGACAGTCCTGTATATAAAACCCGGTTTCCATATGAGTTGGGAAATTGTGATAAATGTAAATATAAACGGAATACAATTTTTTGCAAATCATTTTGAACCCATAATCAGTTGAATACGCTACAAAGACAACATATTTGATGTTCAAACTGATAGACATTTTTTTTAAGCAAATAATCATTAACTTTAAAATTTAATGCCAGCAACACGTGACAAAGAAGTTGGGAAAGGTGGCAATAAATACTGATAAAGTTGAGGAATATTCATCAAAAACTTATTTGGAATATCCCACAGGTGTGCCGGCTAATTGGGAACAGGTTTGTGCCATGATTGAGTATAAAAACAGCGTCCCATAAAATGCTCAGTCTTTCACAAGAAAGGATGGGGCGAGGTACACCTCTTTGTCCACAACTGCGTGAGCAAATAGTCAAACAGTTTAAGAACAACGTTTCTCAAAGTGCAATTGCAAGAAATTTAGGGATTTCAACATCTACGGTTCATTATATCATCAAAAGGTTCAGAGAATCTGGAGAAATCGCTCCACATAAGCGGCATGGCCGGAAACCAACATTGAATGACCGTGACCTTCGATCCCTCAGCAAGCACTGTATCAAAAAACGACATCAATCTCTAAGGGATATCACCACATGGGCTCAGGAACACTTCAGAAAACCACAGTCACTAAATACAGTTGGTCGTTACATCTGTAAGTGCAAGTTAAAGCTCTACTATATAAAGCGAAAGCCATTCATCAACAACATCCAGAAACGGCGCCGTCTTCTCTGGGCCTGAGATCATCTAAGATGGACTGATGCAAAGTAGAAAAGTATTCTGTTGTCTGACGAGTCCACATTTCAAATTGTTTTTGGAAATATTCAACATCGTGTCATCCGAACCAAAGGGGAAGCGAACCATCCAGACTGTTATAGGGTTGGGTATCTTCTGAATTCGAACAATTCTGATTCTGATTCTTTGTTTCGTTTCTGATTCCTGATGATTCTCGATTCCGATTATTTATTTTGAAAAAAAAAAAAAAAAAAGGCAGGATCAAAAAAAAGTTTTGGATATTTTAAATGAGCTTGCTAACCAGAAATAGTCTGACATTCTCCATCAATTTTAATTCTATTAACTTTTTATTAACTTTACAATAAATTCCTCACAGGGCTGTTTTCAACTAGAATATAAATATCAAATCTATGAACTTGAATATAAATATTATAAATTATGAATACATTTTCACAGGGGGTACACTTTCATCAAGAGAGCTTTATTTTTGAAAACCTCATGAAAACACATTTACACATAAGTGTATGATGCTGCAGGAAACCTCATGAAAACACATTTACACACACAAGTGTATGATGCTGCAGGAAACCTCATGAAAACACATTTACACACAAGTGTATGATGCTGCAGGTACTTAAACATGTTACCGTGCTCCCACTGATGGGCTAACCTGGTGCAGAAAAGCAAATAAACAATAAGAAACAACTTGCAAAACCTAGTCCAGATTAGCAGCAGGTACAGTATAAAATCAGAGACAGTTCTTGTTTAGGAAAATGACCATATCCGCCTTCTCAGGCAGGATGCGTGAGCGTTCTGGACGGATAGTGTCTCCTGTCGAAAACAGGACACGCATTTATTTGTACTCCATGAACTCAGAGGTGCTTCATCATGTTCGACGTGCACCCTCCTAAGCACGAAACAGTCCTGTCGCACGTGTTACATTTCGCCGATATTTAATTTTTTTAGTAAATTAAAGCCACACTTTCGACCGTCGACGCCCGCTATCCATGCTTGACTGACTCGCTCGGCTACATAGGCTCGGCTATGCTAACACTTCCGGCGGTGGGCGCTTCTTCGTTGGTGTTCAGCGGCTTCTTCTTCCGGGTCGGCGGACTTATTCTTTTTTTCCGGTCCGCGGACTGGGTATGGAAACTAGGAATCAAAATTTAAACTTTTGAACGATTCCGGGAGAACCAGAAAGTTAGTCCCGGTTCCAACCGATACTCGATACGCAACCCTAGACTGTTATCGACGCAAAGTTCAAAAGCCAGCATCTGTAATGGTATGTGGGTGCATTAGTGCCCAAGGCATGTGTAACTTACACATCTG